>NW_024038898.1:0-7146 GCF_016077235.1 Cyprinodon tularosa | reverse complement strand
TTCTGATTTTTTTTTCTCAGAATTCTGTCTTTTTTTCCTCAGAATTATGACTTTTTTTTCTCAGAATTATGACTTTTTTCTCAGAATTCTGACTTTAATCTCAGAATTTTAACATTTTTTTATTCTCAGAATTCTGATAATAAAAAAAGAGATTTTTCTCAGAATTCTGAGAATTAAGTCAGAATTCTGACTATTTCTTAGAATTCTGACTTTTTTCTTAGAATTCTGACTTTTTTCTTAGAATTTTGACTTTTTTCCCAAACTAAACTGAAATAAAATTGAACAATCAGTTAACTTTTTTTTTCAGTGGCCCTAATCCTCTTCCATATCTTTCTATGGAAGAGAAAAGTAGATTACTTGCAGTAGCAGCTTCTTCAGCAGCTTTATAAGGGGGAGAAACGCAGCTAAACAGATTTGATCCAATATTTGAATCTATAAGACAAAAAAAGCAGATCTAGTTAGTCAGCCAATACTAGTTAAAGATAGTTTACCACTGAAAGACAGGAACAAGTGGTGATCTGTAGGATAACACAAGGTTACTGGCAGCAACAGCCCAGCAAATGTTCTGACAGACATGATTTTATTATAATATTTTTTTACTATTGTTTTGTTTTATGATCCATTTTTCTGGCATTAAACCTTTATTAATTCTATTTAAAAGTTCCTCAGTTTTGCAATGAAGGCTATTGAATAAACTCTGCCCTGCTGGTTTCAGATGAGGGCGAAGCTGTGGAAGAAGGTACCAGTCCGGCCCAGAGCCCACTGGTTACAGTCTCATTTCAAAAGGACCCCAAAAGGAGGGAGAAATACCTGGAAGCTGAGCCTAAAGCTCTCGGGGTATGCTGTGCGAAGGGTGATTCCTCACGACTATCTTGCAACCGCATTCTAAACGATTTTCTCTTCTTGTTTCATAGATAACTCAGATCTTCTTGAGTGTGTATGAGATGATTGGTGTTATTGTGCTCGAGGTGAAAGATGGGTATTTTTCTCCCGTAAAAATACCTTTAATCATCACATCTCTGGTGGTAAGTGTCCAACCGAATCCAACTAACGGCTTTTCTGAAGCATAGATTTATGGATTAATTGACTTTATTGATGTTTACTGATTACTTCAGCTCAAATAGTCATAAAGAGAAGAAGGTGCCAAAGAAAGAAAAGTGCATAGGATATATATACGGTATATACAGCGCGTCCATATATATTACAGCTTTTATTTTTTTATAGCAGGATTATTATGAAAGGTATTTACATGGGTATTTATATAGATGGATATTTATATATATAGTTATTGCACTGGGTGTCAAATATAAAGAAACAGGTTATTGCACAGGGTATTAAATAGTAACTGCACCATCCACTGCTCTCCACACAGCAACCTGAATCCTGTGAAGCTGACTTCTGAGGGTCAGAAACACAGATTAAACAGAGGCAACTGTAAAGCGCAGGTTTGAAACTGAAAAGTAGAGGTTGAGCTACATTTAATTGTATCTTAGTCAGCTCGGCGATCATGAACCCCTGAACTAAACCTGGATCGGGGATAGTGAGAATAGAAATGACAGAACCTGAAGTGCCCTGTTTTTCTAAATCATTGACCTTTTAATTTTTTTTTTAATACTCAACATTTTAATTAATGTAAGTAAAGTATAAAAACTCAGCCAAAAATCATTTTTAAAATGTAACCAAAAATAAGACATGCACCGGCCACTTTATTAGGTACC
This sequence comes from Cyprinodon tularosa, assembly GCF_016077235.1. Taxonomy (NCBI): domain Eukaryota; kingdom Metazoa; phylum Chordata; class Actinopteri; order Cyprinodontiformes; family Cyprinodontidae; genus Cyprinodon; species Cyprinodon tularosa. The sequence continues at coordinate 5,428 of NW_024038898.1, read as the reverse complement.
CCATGCTAGTAACGGGTTGCACCCCCTTTTGCCTTCAGAACTGCCTCAATTCTTCGTGGCATAGATTCAAAAAGGTGCTGGAAGCATTCCTCAGGGAGTTTGGTCCATATTGACATGATGGCATCACACAGTTGCAGCAGATTTGTCGGCTGCACATCCATGATGCGAATCTCCCGTTCCACCACATCCCAAAGATGCTCTATTGGATTGAGATCTGGTGACTGTGGAGGCCATTTGAGTACAGTGAACTCATTGTCATGTTCAAGAAACCAGTCTGAGATGATTCCAGCTTTATGACATGGCGCTTTATCCTGCTGAAAGTAGCCATCAGAAGTTGGGTACATTGTGGTCATAAAGGGATGGACATGGTCAGCAACAATACTCAGGTAGGCTGTGGCGTTGCAACGATGCTCAATTGGTACCAAGGGGCCCAAAGAGTGCCAAGAAAATATTCCCCACACCCTGACACCACCACCACCAGCCTGAACCGTTGATACAAGGCAGGATGGATCCATGCTTTCATGTTGTAGACGCCAAATTCTGACCCTACCATCTGAATGTCGCAGCAGAAATCGAGACTCATCAGACCAGGCAACGTTTTTCCAATCTTCTATTGTCCAATTTCCATGAGCTTGTGCAAATTGTAGCCTCAGTTTCCTGTTCTTAGCTGAAAGGAGTGGCACCCGGTGTGGTCTTCTGCTGCTGTAGCCCATCTGCCTCAAAGTTCCACGTACTGTGCGTTCAGAGATGCTCTTCTGCCCACCTTGGTTGTAACGGGTGGTTATTTGAGTCACTGTTGCCCTTCTATCAGCTCGAACAAGTCTGGCCATTCTCCTCTGACCTCTGGTATCAACAAGGCATTTCCACCCACAGAACTGCCGCTCACTGGATGCTTTTTCTTTTTCGGACCATTCTCTGTAAACCCTAGAGATGGTTGTGCGTGAAAATCCCAGTAGATCAGCAGCTTCTGAAATACTCAGACCAGCCCTTCTGGGACCAACAATCATGCCATGTTCAAAGTCACTCAAATCACCTTTCTTCCCCATACTGATGCTCGCTTTGAACTGCAGGAGATTGTCTTGACCATGTCTACATGCCTAAATGCACTGAGTTGCCGCCATGTGATTGGCTGCTTAGAGATTAAAGGAGAATTCCGGTTTTTAACACTTTTAGCCCATTTTCTGTAGTGTCCAGGATGAAATCGAATGATCGACACCAAAATTTTGACAATTGGTCCTGTCTCTGCTTTTTGGCTCACGCAGAATCCCCCCCTGGCTGCTTCAGAATGGCTTCCATAGTGCATGTCCGATAATGTCCTTAAAACAACCTTAAACGTTCTTTTTTTTTAAATATGCTACTCACCAGGTCGTCAGCGCTGTTCAATGACGTTCCAAAAAAAGTTTCGTAAAGAAAAAACGTTCCTGTAGTGTTTTATTTAGCATTTTGTAAATCCCATTGAGTTCTGTAGGAATAGTCAATATTCCGCTGCCACCGGAAACGGAAATGGGGCCTGTTTACACAGTTGTAGTCTTTTCGCTTCACTCTGTGTACTCCGAGGTCGAGAATCAAGAATCCACCTTTCGTATTCCATTTTCAGAGTTTTTTTAAGTGTTTAACAGAGACGTTAGCACCTCGACGTCGGAGTACACAGAGTGAAGCGAAAAGACTACAACTGTGTAAACAGGCCCCATTTCCGTTTCCGGTGGCAGGGGAATATTGACTATTCCAACAGAACTCAATGGGATTTACAAAATGCTAAATAAAACACTACAGGAACGTTTTTTCTTTACGAAACTTTTTTTGGAACGTCATTGAACAGCGCTGACGACCTGGTGAGTAGCATATTTTAAAAAAAGAACGTTTAAGGTTGTTTTAAGGACATTATCGGACATGCACTATGGCAGCCATTATGAAGCAGCCAGGGGGGGATTCTGCATGAGCCAAAAAGCAGAGACAGGACCAATTGTCAAAATTTTGGTGTCGATCATTCGATTTCATCCTGGACACTACAGAAAATGGGCTAAAAGTGTTAAAAACCGGAATTCTCCTTTAAGTGTTAACGAGCAGTTGGACAGGTGTACCTAATAAAGTGGCCGGTGAGTGTATATTAGTAATAATTAAATATTATGTGAAATAAAGTGATGAAACTTACATGGTTTTTCTATTAAATAGAGAAAAATCAGACAGAGGTGTAATACATCACATGATGAAAACATCATCATGCTACCAAAGTTTCACATTTGACCCTGATGACTTTTTTATGTCATTGCAGATAATATGTTCTGGATTTGTGGCCATCAAGGCAAAGGACCTTAGTTTTTCAAAAGTAAGTCACATATGAATGAGTGAGTGAGAGATGTTCATATCTAATGATATAGAGCATACAAGAACAAGGTCAGGATATGAAGACAGGACTGAGTAGGTAAACTGCAGTTTTAAGCAATTCAAATAACTCTAACCTTGTGTTAAAGGTTAGAGTTATGGTTTTCTTTCATTTTGAAGAGAAAATTAACGCTAAGATTAGACAAAGAACTAGGGATGCACGATATTGGGATTTTGGCCGATATCCGATATGCCGATATTTTAAAAGTCATGTAGCCGATAACCGATATCGATACCGATGTTAAAGCTGGACAAAAATAAGTAGTCATTGAAAATAGCAGTTTTGTTATCCATTTCTGACACTTTGAAAAATAATAAACTCAAATATATTTTCATATGCTGATATCAAATAGATTTTTAAAAACGTGGTATCGATCTATTTTACTTTCAAAATCTGGTGAAATTTAATCGTTCTGTTACAAACTCTTGGATATTTTGCAAATTCTTGTGAGATTTTGTTAGTAAAATAGATCGATACCGCGTCAATATATCAACATTTAAAAATATGGCAACATTTGGTGAATTTTCGGGGGATTTCGTAGCATAACGATGACATATAGCAATATTTCATTAGTAAAAGAGATTGATATGGTGTTTTTAAATGGCAATATATCAGCATATGAAGATATTGGGATATTTTAATGGATAAATATTTTTTCCCTCGTCTTTAGAAGTTTTTAAGTCTGTAAAAAAGAAGTTTTTGAGGAAGAAGAAAAAGTAGTATTTTTTTTTTTTTTTAGACTTTAGAAACTCAGAAGCTGATCAAATATCGGGTTAAATATCGGTGGGGTGGCCGATGTCCGATATTCAGTTTTAAGGCCGATACCGATAGGGGGCCGATTATATCATGCATCCTTACAAAGAACTAAGCTATTAATTGACGGAGGATTAATGTCGAACTTATGTGTTAAAATGTCCGATTCTAATCCGGCATACGGCAAAAACCTGCAGCAAAATTTTTACTCAAAAGTTGAGACTGACCCACAAGTTTGAGAGCTTGAATCTTCAGTTTTACGTGTAGATTTTTGCTTTGTACAGTTGAAGAGTTAAATCCTGAGATTCTCAGACATTTGGTTTTCAAAAAAAATAATTCACATTTACATTTTCTAATTGACATGACAGAAAATAAATTTTTTTTCGTACACTTGGGTGGAATTATCATTAAAGCTCGGAAGATTAGAAACAGGTTCAGAGCCAAGACGATAGAATCGGGTTGATGTAGAATTTAGTTGATGTATCAGAAGGGAAGGTTGGTGTCAAGAAATGAGGCATAGAAACCTTTTCTTTTTTCGTCAGTTTATGAATAAAAATTTTGGTAATCCTGTCCGAACAAAAACAGGAAAAGTCGGATTGAGGAATGAGTGTTTTTTTTTTCTAACCAATTAATTAAAAATAAAAATAAGGAAACATAAAAACGAACTAATGACAGAATAATTTAAAAGAACAAAAATTAGTGAGGATGCCACATAACAAAATAATTTGGGGGAAAAAAGAATTGGGAGTGAACTCAACAACAGAACAACCCCTGGTTAAAAAACTGTTAACCAGTTGCTATCCTGCTTTGAGCTCAGATTATGTTTCTTGCCATGATGGGACCAGGCTGCCAAACAGCACAGTGATGTTTATTTAACTGGCAGGACTGGTAATTAGACTAGCTAATTCTAGTCCAACTAGAGATCATGGAAACAGGATGCAAAACTGCTGCAGATCAGATTAATTTAAACAAAAGCTGACATGGCTTCCAGGCAACCAACTGTCTAGAAAACAGGGAAGTGAAACTTACTGGGCAGCACTGACTTTAGACCATAACCTGAGAAGCTTCTTCTCTGCAGTGTTTGGTACGTGAATGTGTTCAAAGCAATCATTTTCTTTATCAGTAATGCTTGTCTCTTTAACAGCTCAGAGCATGTTTGGGGATGCAGGTCTTCGCGTGCATCGCCTGCATCGTCAACATCATCTACACCTCGATTGAAATGGCAGATTCCCATTTCATCTGCTATCTTCGTTATTATCTTTCTACTGATGCTGAGGACACAAATATGAAGAGGGAAATCTGTTTTCAGGCTGAGGTAAAGACTAAATCATCTTCATATGAACCACACCCTCATGTTAAGTGTAGTTCCAGGAACAGAGGAATATGCTATATGAGCTAATTTACGGTGGCCCTGAACTGCAAACTGCAACTACAAATCTAAAAGCGCAACTACATTAAGAAAAACAAAACTACATAAAGCAAAGCGCAACTGCATTAAGGAAAACAAAACTACATAAAGCAAAGCGCAACTACATTAAGGAAAACAAAACTACATAAAGCAAAGCGCAACTACATTAAGGAAAACAAAACTACATAAAGCAAAGCGCAACTACATTAAGTAAATCGCAACTACATAAAGCAAAGGGCAACTACATTAAGAAAAACAAAACTACATAAAGCAAAGCGCAACTACATTAAGAAAAACAAAACTACATAAAGCAAAGCGCAACTACATTAAGGAAATCGCAACTACATAAAGCAAAGGGCAACTACATTAAGCAAAGCGCAACTACATTAAAAAAAACAAAACTATATAAAGCAAAGCGCAACTACATAAAGCAAAGCGCAACTACATTAAGAAAAACAAAACTATATAAAGCAAAGCGCAACTACATTAAGGAAAACAAAACTACATAAAGCAAAGCGCAACTACATTAAGAAAAACAAAACTACATAAAGCAAAACACAACTACATTAAGCAAAGCGCAACTACATAAAGCAAAACAAAACTACATTAAGAAAAACAAAACTACATAAAGCAAAGCGCAACTACATTAAGAAAAACAAAACTACATAAAGCAAAGCGCAACTACATTAAGGAAATCGCAACTACATAAAGCAAAGCGCAACTACATTAAGAAAAGCGCAACTACATAAAAAAAAAAAACTATATAAAGCAAAGCGCTACTACATAAAGCAAAGCGCAACTACATTAAGAAAAACAAAACTATATAAAGCAAAGCGCAACTACATTAAGGAAAACAAAACTACATAAAGCAAAGCGCAATACAT